>NC_057797.1:588937157-588938403 GCF_018294505.1 Triticum aestivum
GTATAGTATATACCCGTGATCACCTCCCAAGTGATCACGGCCCGATAGTATAGCAAGGCAGACTGACAAGAATGTAGGGCCAATGATGATAAACTAGCATCCTATACTAAGCATTTAGGATTGCAGGTAAGGTATCAACAGGTGTAGCAACAATGTCAGGCTATGCATCAGAATAGGATCAACAGAAAGCAGTAACATGCTACACTACTCTAATGCAAGCAGTATAGAGAAGAATAGGCGATATCTGGTGATCAAGGGGGGGGGCTTGCCTGGTTGCTCTGGCAAGAGAGAGAGGGGTCGTCAACTCCGTAGTCGAACTGGGCAGCAGCAGCGTCGGTCTCGTAGTCTACCGGAGAGAAGAGGGGGAAGAAATAATGAATACAGAGCAAACAAAGCATCACAAAATATAACAAGGCAATACGCGGTGTTCGGTGTGCCCTAACGCGGTAATAGGTGATACCGGGGGAAGGGGGAAAACATCCGGGAAAGTATTCCCGGTGTTTCGTGTTTTCGGGCAGAGGAGCCGGAGGGGGAAAGTTGCGGGTTCGATAGGTTAGAGGGGTGTGGCGGACGAACGGACTGCGTATCCGGAGTCGTCTCGTCGTTCTGAGCAACTTTCATGTTGAAAATATTTTAATCCGGATTACGGATTAAAAGATATGATTTTTAAAAGATTTTATTAATTTCAGGAATTTAATTAATTATTTAATTAATTTCGAAAATGCTTTTATGACATCAGCATGATGTCATGCTGACATCATCAGTCAACAGAGTTGACCTGGTCAACCTGACATGTGGGTCCCACTGTCATTGACTAAGATTAACTAAAACAGATTAATTAGTTTAATTAGTGATTAGGTTAATCTAATCAGGATTAATTAACTTAATTAATTATTTAATTAATTAATTACTATTTTAATTATTTTATTATTTATTTATTTAATATATATATATATTTATATTTATTTATTTTTTATTTTATTTTTTTTATTTTTTTTACAAAACGTTCTGGGGCTGGGGCCCCCATGTCAGTGGCCCCAGGGGGCCTAACGGGCGCACGGGTAAGCGGCCGCTGGGCACTAGGTGCGGGCGCCCATCGAGGGCGAGGCCGTGGCCTCGGCTGGGCACGCCCGTGAGCAGGGGGGCCTCGGCCAGGGCCGGCGAGCGGCACCTGGGGCGGGGTGGAGGAGAGCCGGGGCGTGCGGTGGGGCGTGGGCACGCACCGGCGAGCCAGGGCGCAGCCGAG
>NC_057797.1:588938413-588939301 GCF_018294505.1 Triticum aestivum
CCGGAGTCGTCTCGTCGTTCTGAGCAACTTTCATGTTGAAAATATTTTAATCCGGATTACGGATTAAAAGATATGATTTTTAAAAGATTTTATTAATTTCAGGAATTTAATTAATTATTTAATTAATTTCGAAAATGCTTTTATGACATCAGCATGATGTCATGCTGACATCATCAGTCAACAGAGTTGACCTGGTCAACCTGACATGTGGGTCCCACTGTCATTGACTAAGATTAACTAAAACAGATTAATTAGTTTAATTAGTGATTAGGTTAATCTAATCAGGATTAATTAACTTAATTAATTATTTAATTAATTAATTACTATTTTAATTATTTTAATTATTATTTATTTATTTAATATATATATATATTTTTATTTTTATTTTTATTATTATTATTTATTTATTTTTTTACAAAACGTTCTAGGGCTGGGGCCCCCATGTCAGTGGCCCCAGGGGGCCTAACGGGCGCACGGGTAAGCGGCCGCTGGGCACTGGGTGCGGGCGCCCATCGAGGGCGAGGCCGTGGCCTCGGCTGGGCACGCCCGTGAGCAGGGGGGCCTCGGCCAGGGCCGGCGAGCGGCACCTGGGGCGCGGTGGAGGAGAGCCGGGGCGTGCGGTGGGGCGTGGGCACGCACCGGCGAGCCAGGGCGCAGCCGAGCGCGGATGTGCACACGCACAGCGGCGGCGAGTGGCGGTGCGGGAGCCGACGTGCAGCCAGTGGGGACGCGTGAGGCCGGACGGAGCGGGGGTGCGCGGCCAGGGCGCGACCCGGCCGCGGTGAGCGCGTGAGACAGAGGAGGGGAGGAGGAGTCGGGGGCGGGACGGCCCGGCGCGGCAGGGGAAAGGAGGCCCCGGCCGAACGGAGGAGGCGCGAGGGGAGGGGG
>NC_057797.1:588939839-588948280 GCF_018294505.1 Triticum aestivum
GGGCGAGTGGGGAGTGGGTAGGTTAGGGTTTGGGGCGTGGGGGTTATGGGGGTGGCCGACTGGGCCTGGGGTCGGCCCAGTTGGGCCAGGGTCCAGGGGGGGTTTCTCTCTTTTTTTTGTAATGTTTTCTGTTTTCTCTGTATTTATTTTCTTTTTTGTTTTTATTTATTTATAAACACTTAGGCAGTTTATAAAATTGTGAACCTTACACCATAATTATCTTTGTAATATTTGGCAACCACCGAACATTTTTGTTTTAATTTTTGAAAACTTTTATTGTTTTCTTTTATTTAAATTTTGAATTTGTTTCGGTTCCGAACTATCGAGAGTTTATCACAGTAACCGTGGCGACGTGGCATCATTAGCGGGGAATCACTTTAGCTTAATTATCCGGGCGTCACAATGCCCCAGAAGGCATCCCCTCTTTCGTCCACTTCCATCGGTAATTTACTTGGAGCTATATTTTTATTCACCACATGATATGTGTTTTGCTTAGAGCGTCTTGTATTATTTGTGTCTTTGCTTGTTAGTCTACCACAATCATCCTTGATGTACACACCTTTTGAGAGAGTCATGTATGAATTAAAATTTGTTAGAATACTCTATGTGCTTCACTTATATCTTTTGAGCTTGATAGTTTACTCTATGTGCTTCACTTATATCTTCTTGAGCGTGATAATTTTTGCTCTAGTGCTTCACTTAGAACGTTTGGAGCACGGTGGTGGTTTGTTTTAAAGAAACTTGATCTCTCATGCTTTACTTAGATTATTTTGAGAGTCGTTAATAGCATGGTAATTTGCTTAATGTTAATATACTTGGTATTCAAGATATGTGAAACTTTTTTTTAGTGGGTTGAATACTAAGATAAGTTTGATGCTTGATAATTGTTTTGAGATATGGAGGTGATAATATCATAGTCGTGCTAGTTGAGTAGTTGTGAATTTGAGAAATACTTGTGTTGAAGTTAGCAAGTCCCGTAGCATGCACGTATGGTTAAAGTTGTGTAACAAATTTGAAGCATGAAGTGTACCTGGCTTGTGCATCCTTATGAGTGGCGGTCGGGGACGAGCGATGGTCTTTTCCTACCAATCTATCCCCCTAGGAGCATGCGCGTAATACTTGATTTTTGATGACTTCTAAATTTTTGCAATAAGTATATGAGTTCTTTTGACTAATGTTGAGTCCATGGATTATACGCACTTTTACCTTTCCGCCATTTGCTAGCCTCTTTGGTACCGTGCATTGCCCTTTCTCACATTGAGAGTTGGTGCAAACTTCGCCGGTGCATCCAAACTCCATGATATGATACGCTCTTTCACACATAAACCTCTCTATATCTTCCTCAAAACAGCCACCATACCTACCTATCATGGCATTTCCATAGCCATTCCGAGATATATTGCCATGCAACTTCCACCACCATCATCATCATGACATGCTTTACTTTTGTCATATTGCCATTGCATGATCTTGTAGTTGACATCGTATTTGTGGCAAAGCCATCATGCATTATTTTTTATACATGTCACTCTTGATTCATTGCACCATCCCGGTACATCGCCGGAGGCATTCATATAGAGTCATATCTTGTTCTAGTATCGAGTTGTAATCATTATGTTGTAATCAATAGAAGTGTGATGATCATCATTATTAGAGCATTGCCCATTCAAAAAAAGAGAGAAAGGCCAAAAAGAAAAAAAGAAAGGCCCAAAAAAAGAGAAAATAAAAAGGGCAATGCTACTATCTCTTTTTCCACACTTGTGCTTCAAAGTAGCACCTTGTTCTTCATGTAGTGAGTCTCATATATTGTGCTTCAAAGTAGCACCATGATTTTCATATAGTGAGTCTCATAAGTTGTCTTGTTCATACTAGTGGGAATTTTTCTTTATAGAACTTGGCTTGTATATTCCAACGATGGGCTTCCTCAAAATGCCCTAGGTCTTCATGAGCAAGCAAGTTGGATGCACACCCACTAATTTTCTTTTGTTGAGCACTCTTAGCTCTATTGCATCCGTTGCATGGCAATCCCTACTCCTTGCATTAACATCAATTGATGGGAATCTCCATAGCTCATTGATTAGCCTCGTTGATGTGAGACTTTCTCCTTTTTTGTCTTCTCCACACAATCCCCATCATCATATTCTATACCACCCATAGTGCTATGTCCGCGGCTCGCGCTCATGTATTGTGTTAAGGTTGAAAAAGTTTGAGATTATTTGAGTATGAAACAATTGCTTGGCTTGTCATCGGGGGTATAGAAGTTGGGAACATCTTTGTGTGACGAAAATGAAGCATAGCCTAACTATATGATTTTATAGGGATGAACTTCCTTTGGCCATGTTATTTTGAGATGACATAATTGTTTGATTAGCATGCTTGAGGTATTATCATTTTTATGTCAATATGAACTTTTGTCTTGAACCTTTCGGATCTGAATATTCATACCATGATTAAGAAGATTTACATTGAAATTATGCCAAAATATCACTCCGCATCAAAAATTCTCTTTTTATCATTTACCTACTCGAGGACGAGCAGGAATTAAGCTTGGGGATGCCTGATATGTCTCCAACGTATCTATAATTTTTGATTGCTCCATGCTACTTTATCTACTGTTTTGGACTATATTGGGCTTTATTTTCCATTTTTATATTATTTTTGGGACTAACCTATTAACCGGAGGCCCAGCCCAGAATTGCTGTTTTTTGCCTATTTCAGTATTTCGAGGGAACAGAATATCAAACGGAGTCCAAACGGAATGAAACCTTCAGGAACGTGATCTTCTCACCGAACGTGATCCAGGAGACTTGGACCCTACTCCAAGAAGTTTCCGGGGAGGTCACGAGGGTGGAGGGCGCCCCCCTGGGCGCGCCTCCTGCCTCGTGGGCCCCTCGGAGCTCCACCGATGTGCTCCTTCCTCCTATATATACCTACGTACCCCCATTAGACCAAAGACGGAGCCAAAAACCTAATTCCACCGCCGCAACTTCCTGTATCCACGAGATCCCATCTTGGGGCCTGTTCCGGAGCTCCGCCGGAGAGGGCATCCATCACGGAGGGCTTCTACATCAACACCATAGTCCTTCCGATGAAGTGTGAGTAGTTTACTTCAGACCTTTGGGTCCATAGCTAGTAGCTAGATGGCTTCTTCTCTCTTTTTGGATCTCAATACAATGTTCTCCCCCTCTCTCGTGGAGATCTATTCGATGTAATCTTCTTTTTGCGGTGTGTTTGTTGAGACCGATGAATTGTGGGTTTATGATCCAATTTATCTATGAATAATATTTGAATCTTCTCTGAATTCTTTTATGTATGATTGAGTTATCTTTGCAAGTCTCTTTGAATTATCCGTTTGGTTTAGCCAACTAGATTGGTAGTTCTTGCAATGGGAGAAGTGCTTAGCTTTGGGTTCAATCTTGCGGTGTCCTTACTCAGTGACAGAAAGAGTTGCAAGGCACGTATTGTATTGTTGCCATCGAGCATAACAAGATGGGGTATTTATCATATTGCATGAATTTATTCCTCTACATCATGTCATCTTGCTTAAGGCGTTACTCTGTTTTTAACTTAATACTCTAGATGCATGCTGGATAGCGATCGATGAGTGGAGTAATAGTAGTAGATGTAGGCAGGAGTCGGTCTACTTGTCACGGACGTGATGCCTATATACATGATCATACCTCATTTCCATAGCTAATCAATGTATGAGTGGCGGTCGGGGACGAGCGATGGTCTTTTCCTACCAATCTATCCCCCTAGGAGCATGCGCGTAGTACTTGATTTTTGATGACTTCTAAATTTTTGCAATAAGTATATGAGTTCTTTTGACTAATGTTGAGTCCATGGATTATACGCACTTTTACCTTTCCGCCATTTGCTAGCCTCTTCGGTACCGTGCATTGCCCTTTCTCACATTGAGAGTTGGTGCAAACTTCGCCGGTGCATCCAAACCCCATGATATGATACGCTCTTTCACACATAAACCTCTCTATATCTTCCTCAAAACAGCCACCATACCTACCTATCATGGCATTTCCATAGCCATTCCAAGATATATTGCCATGCAACTTCCACCACCACCATCATCATGACATGCTTTACTTTTGTCATATTGCCATTGCATGATCTTGTAGTTGACATCGTATTTGTGGCAAAGCCACCATGCATTATTTTTCATACATGTCACTCTTGATTCATTGCACCATCCCGTTACACCGCCGGAGGCATTCATATAGAGTCATATCTTGTTCTAGTATCGAGTTGTAATCATTATGTTGTAATCAATAGAAGTGTGATGATCATCATTATTAGAGCATTGCCCAATCAAAAAAAAGAGAAAGGCCAAAAAGAAAAAAAGAAAGGCCCAAAAAAAAGAGAAAATAAAAAGGGCAATGCTACTATCTCTTTTTCCACACTTGTGCTTCAAAGTAGCACCTTGTTCTTCATGTAGTGAGTCTCATATATTGTGCTTCAAAGTAGCACCATGATTTTCATATAGTGAGTCTCATAAGTTGTCTTGTTCATACTAGTGGGAATTTTTCCTTATAGAACTTGGCTTGTATATTCCAACGATGGGCTTCCTCAAAATGCCCTAGGTCTTCATGAGCAAGCAAGTTGGATGCACACCCACTAGTTTTCTTTTGTTGAGCACTCTTAGCTCTAGTGCATCCGTTGCATGGCAATCTCTACTCCTTGCATTAACATCAATTGATGGGCATCTCCATAGCTTATTGATTAGCCTCGTTGATGTGAGACTTTCTCCTTTTTTGTCTTCACCACACAATACCCATCATCATATTCTATACCACCCATAGTGCTATGTCCATGGCTCGCGCTCATGGACATAGCACTATGGGTGGTATAAAATATGATGATGGGGATTGTGTGGAGAAGACAAAAAAGGAGAAAGTCTCACATCAACGAGGCTAGCCATGGACATAGCACTATGGATGGTATAGAATATGATGATGGGGATTGTGTGGAGAAGACAAAAAAGGAGAAAGTCTCACATCAACGAGGCTAATCAATGAGCTATGGAGATGCCCATCAATTGATGTTAATGCAAGGAGTAGGGATTGCCATGCAACGGATGCACTAGAGCTAAGAATGCTCAACAAAAGAAAACTAGTGGGTGTGCATCCAACTTGCTTGCTCATGAAGACCTAGGGCATTTTGAGGAAGCCCATCGTTGGAATATACAAGCCAAGTTCTATAATGAAAAATTCCCACTAGTATGAACAAGACAACTTATGAGATCACTATATAAAAATCATGGTGCTACTTTGAAGCACAAGTGTGGAAAAAGGGATAGTAGCATTGTCCTTTTTATTTTCTCTTTTTTTGGGCCTTTCTTTTTTTCTTTTTGGTCTTTCTCTTTTTTTGGGCAATGCTCTAATAATGATGATCATCACATTTCTATTGATTACAACATAATGATTACAACTCGATACTAGAACAAGATATGACTCTATATGAATGCCTCCGGCGGTGTACCGGGATGGTGCAATGAATCAAGAGTGACATGTATGAAAAATAATGCATGGTGGCTTTGCCACAAATACGATGTCAACTACAAGATCATGCAACGGCAATATGACAAAAGTAAAGCATGTCATGATGATGATGATGATGATGGTGGAAGTTGCATGGCAATATATCTCGGAATGACTATGGAAATGCCATGATAGGTAGGTATGGTGGCTGTTTTGAGGAAGATATAGGGAGGTTTATGTGTGAAAGAGCGTATCATATCACGGGGTTTGGATGCACCGGCAAAGTTTGCACCAACTCTCAATGTGAGAAAGGGCAATGCACGGTACCGAAGAGGCTAGCAAATGGCGGGAAGGTAAAAGTGCGTATAATCCATGGACTCAACATTAGTCAAAAGAACTCATATACTTATTGCAAAAATTTAGAAGTCATCAAAAATCAAGTACTATGCGCATGCTCCTAGGGGGATAGATTGGTAGGAAAAGACCATCGCTCGTCCCCGACCGCCACTCATAAGGATGCACAAGCCAGGTACACTTCATGCTTCAAATTTGTTACACAACTTTAACCATACGTGCATGCTACTGGACTTGCTAACTTCAACACAAGTATTTCTTAAATTCACAACTACTCAACTAGCACAACTATGATATTATCACCTCCATATATCAAAACAATTATCAAGCATCAAACTTATCTTAGGATTCAACCCACTAAAAAGAAGTTTCACATATCTTGAATACCAAGTATATTAACATTAAGCAAATTACCATGCTATTAACGACTCTCAAAATAATCTAAGTGAAGCATGAGAGATCAAGTTTCTTTAAAACAAACCACCACCGTGCTCCAAAAGTTCTAAGTGAAGCACTAGAGCAAAAATTATCACGCTCAAGAAGATATAAGTGAAGCACATAGAGTAAACTATCAAGCTCAAAAGATATAAGTGAAGCACATAGAGTATTCTAACAAATTTCAATTCATACATGGCTCTCTCAAAAGGTGTGTACAGCAAGGATGATTGTGGTAGACTAACAAGCAAAGATACAAATAATACAAGATGCTCCAAGCAAAACACATATCATGTGGTGAATAAAAATATAGCTCCAAGTAAATTACCGATGGAAGTGGACGAAAGAGGTGATGCCTTCCGGGGCATCCCCAAACTTTGACTTTTTGGTGTCCTTGGATTATCTTGGGGGTGCCATGGGAATCCCCAAGCTTAGGCTCTTTCCACTCCTTGTTCCATAATCCATCAAAAGAATTCACCCAAAACTTGAAAACTTCACAACACAAAACTCAATAGAAATCTCGTGAGCTCCGTTAGAGAAAGAAAACAAAAGACTACTTTAAGGTACTATAGTGAACTTGTTCCTTATTTTTATTGGTGTTAAACCTACTGTATTCCAAATTCTCTATGGTTTATAAACTATTTTACTAGCCATAGATTCATCAAAATAAGCAAACAACACATGCAAAACAGAATCTGTCAAAAACAGAACAGTCTATAGTAATCTGTTACTAACGCAAACTTCTGGAAACCAAACAATTCTACCAAAATTAGACAACCTGGGCAATTTGTTTATTGATCAGAAGCTATTGGAATCACTATTTTATCACGTTCTGGTGATTTTTGAGAATTCGGGCACTGAGCACAAAGATTCTGGAAATTACAGCAAGATCAAATAACTATCTTCCAAGAAGATCTAATAGGTTTAACTTGGCACAAACACTAATTAAAAGATAAAACCACATCTAAACAGAATCTAGATGGATTATTTATTCCTAAACAGAACCAAAAACAAAAAACACAAAATAAAATTGGGTTGCCTCCCAACAAGCGCTATCATTTAACGCCCCTAGCTAGGCATAAAAGCAAGGATAGATCTAGGTATTGCCATCTTTGGTAGGCAATCCATAAGTGGCTCTCATGATAGATTCATATGGTAATTTTATTTTCTTTCTAGGAAAGTGTTTCATGCCCTTCTTTAAGGGAAATTGGAATTTAATATTCCCTTCCTTCATATCAATAATTGCACCAATCGTTCTAAGGAAAGGTCTACCAGGAATAATAGGACATGAAGGATTGCAATCTATATCAAGAACGATAAAATCTACGGGCACATAATTCCTATTTGCAACAATAAGAATATCATTAATTCTTCCCACAGGCTTTTTAATAATGGAATCCGCAAGATGCAAGTTTAGAGAGCAATCATCAAAGTCACGGAAATCTAGCAAATCACACAAAGCTTTGGGGATAGTAGAGACACTAGCACCCAAATCACACAAAGCATGAAACTCATAATTTTTAATTTTAATCTTAATTGTAGGTTCCCACTCATCATGGAGTTTTCTAGGGATAGAAACTTTCTGTTGGGGAACGTAGTAATTTCAAAAAATTTCCTACGCACACGCAAGATCATGGTGATGCATAGCAACGAGAGGGGAGAGTGTTGTCTACGTACCCTCGTAGACCGAAGCGGAAGCGTTGACGCAACGTAGAGGAAGTAGTCGTACGTCTTCCCGGTTCAACCGATCCAAGCACCGTTACTCCGGCACCTCCGAGTTCTTGGCACACGTTCAGCTCGATGACGCTCCCCGGGCTCCGATCCAGCAAAGCTTCGGGGAAGAGTTCCGTCAGCACGACGGCGTGGTGACGATCTTGATGTTCAACCGTCGCAGGGCTTCGCCTAAGCACCGCTACAATATGACCGAGGTGTAATATCGTGGAGGGGGGCACCGCACACGGCTAAGGAACGATCACGAAGATCAACTTGTGTGTCCTAGGGTGCCCCCCTTCCCCCGTATATAAAGGAGCCAAGGGGAGGGGGCGGCCGGCCAAGGAGGGCGCACCAAGGGGGAGTCCTACTCCCACCGGGAGTAGGACTCCCTTCTTTCCTAGTTGGATAAGGAGAAGGGGAAAGAGGAGGAAGAGGGAAAGGAAAGGG
>NC_057797.1:588948523-588957880 GCF_018294505.1 Triticum aestivum
GATTTCACACGGAACGATTCCGATATCCAAATATAGGCTTCCAATATATCGATCTTTATGTCCCGACCATTTCGAGACTCCTCGTCATGTCCATGATCACATCCAGGACTCCGAACAACCTTCGGTACATCAAAATACATAAACTCATAATGAAACTATCATCGTAACATTAAGCGTGCGGACCCTACGGTTCGAGAACAATGTATACATGACTGAGACACGTCTCCGGTCAATAACCAATAGCGGAACCTGGATGCTCATATTGGTTCCTACATATTCTACGAAGATCTTTATCGGTTAGACCGCATAACAACATACGTTGTTCCCTTTGTCATCGGTATGTTACTTGCCCGAGATTCGATCGTCGGTATCTCAATACCTAGTTCAATCTCGTTACCGGCAAGTGTCTTTACTCGTTCCGTAATACATCATTTCGCAACTAACTCATTAGTTGCAATGCTTGCAAGGCTTATGTGATGTGCACTACCGAGAGGGCCCAGAGATACCTCTCCGACAATCGGAGTGACAAATCCTAATCTCGAAATACGCCAACCCAACATGTACCTTTGGAGACACCTGTAGAGCACCTTTATAATCACCCATTTACGTTGTGACGTTTGGTAGCACACAAAGTGTTCCTCTGGCAAACGGGAGTTGCATAATCTCATAGTCATAGGAACATGTATAAGTCATGAAGAAAGCAATAGCAACATACTAAACGATCGGGTGCTAAGCTAATGGAATGGGTCATGTCAATCAGATCATTCACCTAATGATGTGATCCCGTTAATCAAATAACAACTCTTTGTTCATGGTTAGGAAACATAACCATCTTTGATTAACGAGCTAGTCAAGTAGAGGCATACTAGTGACACTCTGTTTGTCTATGTATTCACACATGTATTATGTTTCCGGTTAATACAATTCTAGCATGAATAATAAACATTTATCATGATATAAGAAAATAAATAATAACTTTATTATTGCCTCTAGGGCATATTTCCTTCAGTCTCCCACTTGCACTAGAGTCAATAATCTAGATTACACAGTAATGATTCTAACACCCATGGAGCCTTGGTGCTGATCATGTTTTGCTCGTGGAAGAGGCTTAGTCAACGGGTCTGCAACATTCAGATCCGTATGTATCTTGCAAATCTCTATGTCTCCCACCTGGACTAGATCCCGGATGGAATTGAAGCGTCTCTTGATGTGCTTGGTTCTCTTGTGAAATCTGGATTCCTTTGCCAAGGCAATTGCACCAGTATTGTCACAAAAGATTTTCATTAGACCCGATGCACTAGGTATGACACCTAGATCAGATATGAACTCCTTCATCCAGACTCCTTCATTTGCTGCTTCCAAAGCAGCTATGTACTCCGCTTCACATGTAGATCTCGCTACAACGCTTTGTTTAGAACTGCACCAACTGACAGCTCCACCGTTTAATGTAAACACGTATCCGGTTTGCGATTTAGAATCGTCCGGATCAGTGTCAAAGCTTGTATCAACGTAACCTTTTACGATGAGCTCTTTGTCACCTTCATATATGAGAAACATATCCTTAGTCCTTTTAAGGTATTTCAGGATGTTCTTGACCGCTGTCTAGTGATCCACTCCTGGATCACTTTGGTACCTCCCTGCTAGACTTATAGCAAGGCACACATCAGGTCTGGTACACAGCATTGCATACATGATAGAGCCTATGGCTGAAGCATAGGGAACATCTTTCATTTTCTCTCTATCTTCTGCAGTGGTCGGGCATTGAGTCTTACTCAACTTCACACCTTGTAACACAGGCAAGAACCCTTTCTTTGCTTGATCCATTTTGAACTTCTTCAAAACTTTGTCAGGGTATGTGCTTTGTTAAAGTCCAATTAAGCGTCTTGATCCATCTCTATAGATCTTAATGCCTAATATGTAAGCAGCTTCACGGAGGTCTTTCATTGAAAAACTCTTATTCAAGTATCCCTTTATGCTATCCAGAAATTCTATATCATTTCCAATTAGTAATATGTCATCCACATATAATATCAGAAATGCTACAGAGCTCCCACTCACTTTCTTGTAAATACAGGCTTCTCCAAAAGTCTTTATAAAACCAAATGCTTTGATCACACTATCAAAGCGTTTATTCCAACTCCGAGAGGCTTGCACCAGTCCATAAATGGATCACTGGAGCTTGCACACTTTGTTAGCTCCCTTTGGATCGACAAAACCTTCTGGTTGCATAATATACAACTCTTCTTCCAGAAATCCATTCAGGAATGCAGTTTTGACATCCATCTGCCAAATTTCATAATCATAAAATGCGGCAATTGCTAACATGATTCGGACAGACTTAAGCATCGCTACGGGTGAGAAGGTCTCATCGTAGTCAATCCCTTGAACTTGCCGAAAACCTTTTGCGACAAGTCGAGCTTTGTAGACAGTAATATTACCGTCAGCGTCAGTCTTCTTCTTGAAGATCCATTTATTCTCAATTGCTTGCCGATCATCGGGCAAGTCAACCAAAGTCCATACTTTGTTCTCATACATGGATCCCATCTCAGATTTCATGGCTTCAAGCCATTTTGCGGAATCTAGGCTCACCATCGCTTCTTCATAGTTCGTAGGTTCATCATGATCTAGTAGCATGACTTCCAAAACAGGATTACCGTACCACTCTGGCGCGGATCTCACTCTGGTTGATCTACGAGGTTCAGTAGTATCCTGTTCTGAAGTTTCATGATCATCATCATTAGCTTCCTCACTAACTGGTGTAGGTGTCACAGAAACATGTTTTTGTGATGTACTACTTTCCAATAAGGGAGTAGGTACAGTTACCTCGTCAAGTTCTACTTTCCTCCCACTCACTTCTTTCAAGAGAAACTCCTTCTCCAGAAAGTTTCCGAATTTAGCAACAAAAGTCTTGCCTTCGGATCTGTGATAGAAGGTGTATCCAATAGTTTCCTTTGGATATCCTATGAAGACACATTTCTCCGATTTGGGTTCGAGCTTATCAGGTTGAAGCTTTTTCACATAAGCATCGCAGCCCCAAACTTTCAGAAACGACAACTTTGGTTTCTTACCAAACCACAGTTCATAAGGCGTCGTCTCAACGGATTTTGATGGTGCCCTATTTAATGTGAATGCGGCCGTCTCTAGAGCGTATCCCCAAAACGATAGCAGTAAATCAGTAAGAGACATCATAGATCGCACCATATCTAGTAACCTACGATTACGACGTTCAGACACACCATTACGCTGTGGTGTTCCGGGTGGCGTGAGTTGCGAAACTATTCCACAATTTTTCAAATGTACACCAAACTCGTAACTCAAATATTCTCCTCCACGATCAGATCGTAGGAATTTTATTTTCTTGTTACAATGATTTTCAACTTCACTCTGAAATACTTTGAACTTTTCAAATGTTTCAGACTTGTGTTTCATTAAGTAGATATACCCATATCTGCTTAAGTCATCTGTGAAGGTGAGAAAATAACGATATCCGCCACGAGCCTCAACGTTCATCGGACCACATACATCTGTATGTATGATTTCCAACAAATCTGTTGCTCTCTCCATAGTACCGGAGAACGGTGTTTTTGTCATCTTACCCATAAGGCACGGTTCGCAAGTACCAAGTGATTCATAATCAAGTGGTTCCAAAAGCCCATCAGTATGGAGTTTCTTCATGCGCTTTATACCGATATGACCCAAACGGCAGTGCCATAAATAAGTTGCACTATCATTATCAACTCTGCATCTTTTGGCTTCAACACTATGAATATGTGTGTCACTACTATCGAGGTTCAATAAAAATAGACCACTCTTTAAGGGTGCATGACCATAAAAGATATTACTCATATAAATAGAACAACCATTATTCTCAGATTTAAATGAATAACCGTCTCGCATCAAACAAGATCCAGATATAATGTTCATGCTTAACGCTGGCACCAAATAACAATTATTTAGGTCTAACATTAATCCCGAAGGTAGATGTAGAGGTAGCGTGCCGACTGCGATCACATCGACTTTGGAACCGTTTCCCACGCGCATCGTCACCTCGTCCTTAGCCAATCTTCGCTTAATCCGTAGTCCCTGTTTCGAGTTGCAAATATTAGCAACAGAACTACTATCAAATACCCAGGTGCTACTGCGAGCATTAGTAAGGTACACATCAATAACATGTATATCACATATACCTTTGTTCACCTTGCCATCCTTCTTATCCGCCAAATACTTGGGGCAGTTCCACTTCCAGTGACCAGTCTGCTTGCAGTAGAAGCACTCAGTTTCAGGCTTAGGTCCAGGTTTGGGTTTCTTCTCTTGAGTAGCAACTTGCTTGCTGTTCTTTTTGAAGTTCCCCTTCTTCTTCCCTTTGCCCTTTTTCTTGAAACTAGTGGTCTTGTTGACCATCAACACTTGATGCTCCTTCTTGATTTCTACCTCCGCAGCTTTCAGCATTGCGAAGAGCTCGGGAATAGTCTTATTCATCCCTTGCATATTATAGTTCATCACGAAGCTCTTGTAGCTTGGTGGCAGTGATTGGAGAATTCTGTCAATGACGCAATCATCTGGAAGATTAACTCCCAATTGAATCAAGTGATTATTATACCCGGACATTTTGAGTATATGCTCACTGACAGAACTGTTCTCCTCCATCTTGCAGCTATAGAACTTATTGGAGACTTCATATCTCTCAATCCGGGCATTTGCTTGAAATATTAACTTCAACTCCTGGAACATCTCATATGCTCCATGACGTTCAAAACATCGTTGAAGTCCCGATTCTAAGCCGTAAAGCATGGCACACTGAACTATCAAGTAGTCATCAGCTTTGCTCTGCCAGACGTTCATAACATCTGGTGTTGCTCCAGCAGCAGGCCTGGCACCCAGCGGTGCTTCCAGGACGTAATTCTTCTGTGCAGCAATGAGGATAATCCTCAAGTTACGGACCCAGTCCGTGTAATTACTACCATCATCTTTCAACTTTGCTTTCTCAAGGAACGCATTAAAATTCAACGGAACAACAGCACGAGCCATCTATCTACAATCAAGCATAAACAAGCAAGATACTATCAGGTACTAAGTTTCATGATAAATTTAGGTTCAATTAATTTACTTAAAGAACTCCCACTTAGATAGACATCCCTCTAATTCTCTAAGTGATTACGTGATCCAAATCAACTAAACCATGTCCGATCATCACGTGAGATGGAGTAGTTTCATTGGTGAACATCACTATGTTGATCATATCTACTATATGATCCACGCTCGACCTTTCGGTCTCCGTGTTCCGAGGCCATATCTGTATATGCTCGGCTCGTCAAGTATAACCTGAGTATTCCGCGTGTGCAGCTGTTTTGCACCCGTTGTATTTGAACGTAGAGCCTATCACACCCGATCATCACGTGGTGTCTCAGCACGAAGAACTTTCGCAACGGTGCATACTCAGGGAGAACACTTCTTGATAATTAGTGAGAGATCATCTTATAATGCTACCGTCAGTCAAAGCAAGATAAGATGCATAAAAGATAAACATCACATGCAATCAATATAAGTGATATGATATGGCCATCATCATCTTGTGCTTGTGATCTCCATCTTCGAAGCACCGTCGTGATCACCATCATCACCGGCGCGACACCTTGATCTCCATCGTAGCATCGTTGTCGTCTCGCCAATCTTATGCTTCCACGACTATCGCTACCGCTTAGTGATAAAGTAAAGCATTACAGCGTGATTGCATTGCATACAATAAAGCGACAACCATATGGCTCCTGCCAGTTGCCGATAACTCGGTTACAAAACATGGTCATCTCATACAATAAAATTTAGCATCATGTCTTGACCATATCACATCACAACATGCCTTGCAAAAACAAGTTAGACGTCCTCTACTTTGTTGTTGCAAGTTTTACGTGGCTGCTACGGGCTTAAGCAAGAACCAATCTTACCTACGCATCAAAACCACAATGATAGTTTGCCAAGTTGGTGCTGTTTTAACCTTCGCAAGGACCGGACGTAGCCACACTCGGTTCAACTAAAGTTGGAGAAACTGTCACCCGCAAGCCACCTATGTGCAAAGCACGTTGGGAGAACCGGTCTCCCGTAAGCATACGCGTAATGTCGGTCCGGGCCGCTTCGTCCAACAATACCGCTGAACCAAAGTATGACATGCTGGTAAGCAGTATGACTTAGATCGCCCACAACTCACTTGTGTTCTACTCGTGCATATAACATCAACATATAAAACCTAGGCTTTGATACCACTGTTGGGGAACGTAGTAATTTCAAAAAAATTCCTACGCACACACAAGATCATGGTGATGCATAGCAACGAGAGGGGAGAGTGTTGTCTACGTACCCTCGTAGACCGAAGTGGAAGCGTTGACGCAATGTAGAGGAAGTAGTCGTACGTCTTCCCGGTTCAACCGATCCAAGCACCGTTACTCCGGCACCTCCGAGTTCTTGGCACACGTTCAGCTCGATGATGCTCCCCGGGCTCCGATCCAGCAAAGCTTCGGGGAAGAGTTCGGTCAGCACGACAGCGTGGTGACGATCTTGATGTTAAACCGTCACAGGGCTTCGCCTAAGCACCGCTATAATATGACCGAGGTGTAATATCGTGAAGGGGGGGCACCGCACACAGCTAAGGAACGATCACGAAGATCAACTTGTGTGTCCTAGGGTGCCCCCCTGCCCCCGTATATAGAGGAGCCAAGGGGAGGGGGCGGCCGGCCAAGGAGGGCGCGCCAAGGGGGAGTCCTACTCCCACCGAGAGTAGGACTCCCTTCTTTCCTAGTTGGATAAGGAGAAGGAGAAAGAGGAGGAAGAGGGAAAGGAAAAGGGGGGGGGGGCGCCGCCCCCCTTCCCTTGTCCTATTCGGACTAGGAAGGGGAGGGGCGCGCGGCCACCTCTTGCCTCCTTTCCTCTTCTCCCTTAAGGCCCATGTAGGCCCAATAACCCCCCGGGGGGTTCCGGTAACCCCCCCCGATACTCCGGTAAAATCCCGATTTCACCCGGAACGATTCCGATATCCAAATATAGGCTTCCAATATATCGATCTGTATGTCTCGACCATTTCGAGACTCCTCGTCATGTCCATGATCACATCCGGGACTCCGAACAACCTTCGGTACATCAAAATACATAAACTCATAATGAAACTGTCATCGTAACGTTAAGCGTGCGTACCCTATGGTTCGAGAACAATGTAGACATGACCGAGACACGTCTCTGATCAATAACCAATAGCGGAACCTGGATGCTCATATTGGTTCCTACATATTCTACGCAGATTTTTATCGGTCAGACCGCATAACAACATACGTTGTTCCCTTTGTCATCGGTATGTTACTTGCCCGAGATTCGACCGTCGGTATCTCAATACCTAGTTCAATCTCGTTACCGTCAAGTCTCTTTACTTGTTCCATAATACATCATTTCGCAACTAACTCATTAGTTGCAATGCTTGCAAGGCTTATGTGATGTGCATTACCGAGAGGGCCCAGAGATACCTCTCCGACAATCGGAGTGACAAATCCTAATCTCGAAATACGCCAACCCAACATGTACCTTTGGAGACACCTGTAGAGCACCTTTATAATCACCCATTTACGTTGTGACGTTTGGTAGCACACAAAGTGTTCCTCCGGCAAACGGGAGTTGCATAATCTCATAGTCATAGGAACATGTATAAGTCATGAAGAAAGCAATAGCAACATACTAAACGATCGGGTGCTAAGCTAATGGAATGGGTCATGTCAATCAGATCATTCACCTAATGATGTGATCCTGTTAATCAAATAACAACTCTTTGTTCATGGTTAGGAAACATAACCATCTTTGATTAACGAGCTAGTCAAGTAGAGGCATACTAGTGACACTCTGTTTGTCTATGTATTCACACATGTATTATGTTTCCGGTTAATACAATTCTAGCATGAATAATAAACATTTA
Source organism: Triticum aestivum (assembly GCF_018294505.1). Classification (NCBI taxonomy): domain Eukaryota; kingdom Viridiplantae; phylum Streptophyta; class Magnoliopsida; order Poales; family Poaceae; genus Triticum; species Triticum aestivum. The sequence continues at coordinate 588,956,472 of NC_057797.1, forward strand.
TCATGATATAAGGAAATAAATAATAACTTTATTATTGCCTCCAGGGCATATTTCCTTCACTTTCAACTCAAGCTTTTCTTCATAAGATTGCATTAAGGCGTCAACAATGTGTTCGGTAAAGGCCTTATTTCGACTATAAGCATGAGGAGAATTTAACACGGATTGCAACAAGGAAATACAATCAATTAAAGAGCAATTTTCATAGTTAAATTCCTTGAAATCCAAAATAGTGGGTTTAGCAATATCTAGATTTTTATTTCTTTCAATCCCTTTTTTATCAATTTCATCATCAGGATCTAAAAACTCAGAATTCTTAGAACGCCTTCTAGGTAAGGGAAGATCATAATCAGATTCATCAAGATTCACATTTCAAAACAACGATTTAATAGGGGACACATAAATAACTTTTAGATCTTCATCTTGATTCTCATAGTTATTCGGTTTAGCGATCATCTTATTGACTAAGGTGGCTTGCATATCCGAAATTTCAGTGGTCATTTTTTCAAGATGAGCAATTTGGGCTCTTACACCATGAAATTCTTTGGACATATCATCGAGCTCTTTATTCATATAACTCATAAAACTCTTTTGTTCCTTAAGCTCGTTTCTAAAGAAATTATTATGCTCAAATTGCAAGACCATAAACTTCCTGACATCGTTTTCGATATCTTCTAGCCTTTTAAGGTGAAGATCACCAAAATTAGGTAAGGCCATCGTGACGAACAAGCAAGCAAACTAACACACGAGCAAACAAAAGGCAAAAGAAAAAAGAGGAGGAGATTGGGAAAGAGATGGCGAATAAAACGACAAGGGTGAAGTGGGGGAGAGGAAAACGAGAGGCAAATGGCAAATAATGTAATGCGAGAGATAGAGATTGTGATAGATACTTGGTATATTGACTTTTGCGTATGCTTCCCCGGCAACGGCGCCAGAAATGGCTCGTTGACGGGAGAGTAAATCTTGACTTGACTTGGCGTAGGCCTCCCCGGCAACGGCGCCAGCGTAAGTATGTGTCAATAACACTGGGCAACCCACACGGTTCATGGATGTGATCCGATGATGATATCTCATGTAATTGGGACGATGATCCCCCACATTTACAATAAAGTAATGATGGCATCCCCTAGAAAAAAAGAAAAAGGATGACTGGAAAGTCCATCTCATGTATGTTGTAGATGTGTTCCTTGCTAGTTCACAAATGTAATTCTTAGGTACTGTTAGTAACGAGGGTACCAAATTAATTGCTCATATTTACAACTCGATGCAAGAACTACAAAGGCCTAAACGACTAGCTAAGGACGAGTTGTTTATGCACATAAAAAACTCAGAGTAAAAGTCATATATGATCGTCCGTCGGCGTATTACCTTGACATTTATCTTCAGGATTTATTTAAGAGCTTTATTATTAT